>NW_028243342.1:0-36086 GCF_964263255.1 Lissotriton vulgaris | reverse complement strand
TCCTCCTACTCAGCTATGGCTGATATTATCCATTCCCTACCCACTCCAGAAGTCTAATGGAGTTTTATGAGTAGGGGTCTCTGAGAAATGCAAAACTGAGTTACTTCAGTATCTAGCGTTAAATTAGTTGCCTTACCAAACCATTGGGCTCAATATACATATAGGACTGAGGTCAGTATGTCTCTATCGAGTATATTGCACTTAATTGTGTGTGCCCGCTAAGTCAGAGGTCACTAGAAACTTTCTTGAATGAACAAGAAGGGATTCGTTTCTGACAACCGCATAAACATGACAACTTTGTTTCCCTTAGAGTAGGAACTATGGGCCCGATGTAGGTAGGGCGTTACCGATCGGTAACGGCCGAAAATACCGATTTTTGGCCCTTACCGATCGGTAAACAGCCATCGAGATGTAGGGAACCAAAAACAGAAAGAATCGGATAGAAAACCGAATCGGAATGAGTACCGAATGGGAAAGAATCCGATACGTACATACCGAAAATCGGATATGTAACGAATCGGAAAAACACCGAATCGGATGCAAAGACCGAATCGGTCCATGTACCGAATCGTTAGTGACACCGAATCGGAAAATAACCGATTCGGTCCAATTACCGATTCGTTAGTGACACCGAATCGGAAAATCACCGATTCGGTCCAATTACCGATTCGGTAAAAATACCGAATCGGACATGAGCCGAATCGGAAAACATGCCGATTCGTATGAATCTCCGATTGGGAAATTCCCCGATTCCGACAGTTGGGGAGATGTAGGGAGGCAAAGAAACACCGAAATCGGCTCAAAATCGGTAGAATTCACTCGGTATTTACCATGGATTGCAATCAGGTGGTAACCAACTCCAACCCATATAAACAGTCCCAAAATGCATTGCAACTTGCAGGATGGCAGCTTTCTATGTCATTGCGAGGCGGCTACGGCTACAGCAGGAAGGACAGAGGGAATGGCTAGGAAATGAACAGGTCTACAGACAGAGGATAACCCTGTTCATGCTCACTGAGGCTGAGATCCTACAGAGATACAGGCTGGACTCTGACACCATACTTGAGCTCATCAGGGACCTTAAGCCATTCTTGGACCACCACACCCCAAGGGCACACGCCATCCCTGCGCACGTCCAGGTGCTATGCAGCCTACACCTGCTTGCGTCTGGCAGCTATCAAAGTGGAGTAGCAGCAGCAGGAGGGGTGAGCCAGAGCAGCCTGTCAAGGTTCTTCCACATATTCCTTGACGCCATGATAGACAGGATGGACCAATACATCTCTTTCCCTGCAACCCACGCAGAACTGCTACAAACTAAAGCTGACTTCTACCAGATGGCACAATTTCCCCAAATCATCGGTTGCATAGATGGCACGCACATTCCGATTTGCCCACCAGCGGACACCGAATACATATACCGCAATCGGAAATCTACACACACCATCAACGTGCAGGTGATCTGCAATGCCAAGTGCACCATCACAGACCTGGTAGCAAAATTTCCAGGGAGTACCCATGACTCCTATATATTCCAACAGAGCGGCATATATGCACGGCTGATGGCTGGCGAATTTGGAGAAGGATACCTCCTAGGTGAGACACATCATCAGACCCCCATAACACATAGTAGGTAGGTGGAATACATGTAGGCATGTGTCTAATGTGACCCCTTTCTCTTCCAGGCGACAGTGCATATGCCCTCCGCTCATTCATACTCACCCCCTACCTCAACCCCTCCACACCCAGCCAAAGGAGGTATAACCGGGCCCACATACGCACAAGGAATGTTGTTGAACGGACCTTTGGCATCTGGAAAAGTAGATTCAGATGCCTGCACAAGAGTGGAGGTGCAAGGCAGTATACCCCCATCACCTGCTGCAAGATCATAGCTGTATGTGCAATGTTACACAACCTTGCGGTCAAGAAGGGCACTGAGGTGGAGTTGTCTGACTACGAGGACTATGACGACGACGAAGCTGTGCCACTGACACAGCCAGCTGGGGTGTGTACGCCAAGTGATGGCAGATACAGACGTGAGGAGATCACTGAGAACTATTTCTGACTGAGTACAGATGCAAAGACAGCTAAATGTTGCTTGCAAAAAACAAATTTTAATAGTGATGCACCACAGTTACAGCACTGATGTGCATCAAAAAATGGAGTATGTAAAATCAAATAAAGTCCAGGGTTCTGGTTGCCTCATCCCCCCTTGCCAGGCTATTTTTTTGCCCGCTTGCCAGACCCACTGGGGTGTCCCTCAGCCCCCTCCGAATGCCCAGCAGCATCAGCGGATCGCCTGGTGCTCCTCCGTGGCTCAGATGCAGCGCTGGCCGGGCTGCTGCGGCTGCTGCTGTCTCCAGCATCACCCAGGTCCAGGGCAGGATTGGAGGCGGTGTTTGAAATTATCATGGCCTCCATAGCCGTGGTGATCCTGGCCATCCCCCTAGTGAGCTCAGCCGTATGCTGACTAAGCACTGATTCCTGGTTGGAGCTGCGATGGCACAGTTGTGCCGTCGCCGCTGCAAGGCGGGCCATGGCCCGGTTCAGCACCCGGGCATCCCGCCTGCGCGCCAGCTCATGCTCCTCCTGTCTGGCAGATGAGTGGGGGATGGCAGTGGTCAGCCTGCCTAACCCTGCTGCCACCTCCTTGTTGGTTTCCACAACAGCCTGGAATCCCTTCACCAACTCCCCCATCTGCATGTTGTGCTGCAGGAGCTGGCGTTGGCAGGCCATGGTAGATCTTGCCTGTTGCCTCTGGATTTTAACCATCTGTCCCTCCAGGCCCAGGAACACACTACCCTCCCGTGCTGGTGCAGCAGTGGTGGTGATGGCACGGCATCGGGCACTGCTGCTTCCGGCCTGCTGAGTGGGCTGGGGTGCCACTGGTGGGGGTGTGAAGCTGGCCGGTCCCTGAGCCCCTGCTCCCAGGACAGGTTGGACAGGTGGCAAGGCCACGGTTGTGGCAGGAGCTGGTGTAGGCGGAATGGTGTGCCTTGTAGGGGAGTTTTCTGGTGAGAATTGCAAGGGGGGTGTGCTGGGCAGTACTGGGGAGTGCACTGCTTGGAAGTCAAGTCAAAGTCAAAAAGTCTTTTATTCGATTAATCATTTTGATAATCATAAAAAGTACACAAATTGTTTAAAACACATCATCATAAATATAAGGCACATTATTGTTATTACAATACATTATTACAGTACAAATTAAAATAAATGAATAATTGAAAAAGAAATACATTGGGGTTCGCAAAACATAATAAATACAGATATACAGATGTTCAAGTAGGGATCAGTTCTATAGCTTTGCGAGTTGACAGACTTAATTTCAAAAACATAGCTAAGTTTTTTGCCACATATTGAGTATCAAGCTGTTGTAGCGCTAGAAACGCCGGGCGACAGGTCCTCAACCCCATCTGGCGCAGCACTGGTAAAACCCAGCGCCTACGTATTTCAGTGTAATAGTGGCAAAACAATACTGTATGCATGGTTGATTGCGAGGATACTTTATCACAAGGACATTTCCCCAGATCATGAGTCCAGGTTGACATTTTTGGAAAAGAAACCAAACGAAAAAACAAATTAAATCGGAACCTGGTTAGTAAATACCTTTCGTGATTAGTTATGTAATATGTAAGGTAAGGCTGTATGCCTGGTGACACTTGAACCATCAGAATATGTGCATTAGATTGCTTGGAAACTTCACCAGACAAGCGCAATTCCCTTAAATGACTGAGACATTGGTTTTTCAAGGATTTTCTGCTTATCCCACTGATAGAAGATGGCTCGATAATATACTCAGTGAGATCCAGATCTTTCAGGAAGTTAACCACGTACGCCAACCACGGGATATTTTTCCAGGCTGACAACTCTAAACATTCAGAGATCAGGGCACGTGTAAGATGACATTGTGGTTTGGACCAAACACGATGCCACAAGAGTACAGGTTGGCATTTGATATAATCTACCAAATAGTCAATCCCGAGCTCGATATGACATCCATAAGTGGGGGCACTCTGCTTGGAAGTCAATGACCAGGACTCCCTCCATACCTAGCCCTGGGGTGTCTCCTTCCTCATCCTCCTCCTGGCCAGCCTGGCTGGTGCTCGGCCCTGCGACTGCAGTGTTGGACGTTGCTGCTCCCTCTGCTGTCACAGTTGTTCCGCCTGATGGGGCCCCTAGGTACAAAGAAGCATTTGTAAACTGAGTGCCGATGTATTACAGTCAGTACAATTATGGCATTCCACATGTCCTTGCATCTCCTTACACCGTGTCACACTGTTTCCTGTCTTGTGATTCTGCACTGACATATTTGGCTAACTTCTGCTGACTACATGTACCATGATGCTTGTCTCTTGTATGTTGGTGACAGTACAGTGCTGGTGTTTGCCTATGCATTGTGTCTAATGGGGAGGTGTCTGGTAGGGTGTGTCATGATGCGCATGCTTCTTACCTGTAGCTGTACCTCTCGCAGAGCTGTCCAGGGTCCCGATTCCAACGACACTCTCCCTCTCAATGGTGCTGGAGACCATTTCCCCCAGCTCGGTGAGGGGTGGCGCCGGGTTGTTGCCTCCTCCAGTGAGTCCAGCCTGCCTTTGTATGTCAGCCAGGTTCCTCTTCGTGAGGCTGCGGATGTCATAAAACCTCTTTTTCAGTTCCTCTATGGACCTGGGGGTGACACCAGCAGCATTCACCTTCTGGGCGATGTCGGCCCAGATTCTCCTCTTGGTGCTGTCTGGCACGTTGAGGGACAGCTTGCCAAACAGCTGGCGGTGCACCCTCACCACCTCCTCAACCAGCACCTGAAGTTCGGTGGTGGTGAACTTGGGCTTCCTCTTCTGGGAGGACTTCTGGCTTCCTGACTGCTCTGCCATGTTCTCCAGTTCAGTTGGCAACCTCCTTCTCCCACTGCTGCTAACTGTGAGTGTTGGGCTCAGGCAGGCTTTCCAGAAACTTCTTAATTAGCTGCAAGTGCCAGGGTTGCCACTCCCTGTTTGGGTGGGGGAAGGGGGAGCCACCTCATTGGCTGAATCGCCTATTGCCGAATCGGCTTTTACCGATTCGGTAATATCCGATTCGGTAAAATCCGATTCGGTATTATCCGAATCGGTAAAAGCCGATTCGGTTCATTCAATGCATTCCTATGGGCTTTTTCGCCATGGGTCTGTTTTCATGGCTACGAATCTATGATTGCCGAATCGGATTTTACCGAATCGGCTTTTACCGAATCGGTATTCGCCGAATCGGGAATATCCGATTCGGTGGTAGCCGATTCGGTGATTTCCGATTCGTTGTTGGCCGATTCGGTACTTTCCGATTCGGACCGAGCTGAATCGGAACGTACCGAATCTCATTACCGATGCCGACCGAATCGGTATTCATTCGGTTTTTTTCCCTACATCTCGTTTTCCGATTTCAGAATACCGATTCGGCCCGCCTCGGTATTTTGAAATCGGAAAATCGCGTTTACCTACATCGGACCCAATATCTTTAGAGTTGTGGAAACAATAGATAACTGTTTCACTCAGTCAATCGTGCATGCTTTGTTTCTACAGAGTTGCATAGAGAGACAGGCATTTCAATAAAAATGGTTTATTGAACAGTCTTAATTCTCATGCAAGGGATATGAACTGCTACAATCATAAGATTGCTCGCAGGCAGGTTGCAGCCCCGCCCCCCAGCACACCCATTTGCTTCCCTGCTCCTGCCTCCCTGCTGCTCCTCCCTCCCAAGCCACCTCATTTGCTGGCCGCAAAGAGGTAGCAGGAGCGACCTTTGACCCTGCTCGCAGGCAGGTCACCCCTACGCCGCTGCTCATCACCTGACTGCCTTGGTTCCTTCCTCCTTGCTGCCTCCTTGTTTCCTGGGTTTCTCCTTCCCTTCAGTCCTTATTGGCTGGGTTTTCTCCTTCCCCTCTGCCCTGTGCGCCCGTTCCCCCGTCTCCCTTCCGATCCGTTCCTTTCCCGCCGCTGCTTCCCTGCGGCCTCACCCCCCTGCAAAACCATTTGCCTCCCCACTCCCGCCTCCCAGCTGCTCCTCCATCCCAAGCCACCTCATATACAGGCCGCGAAGCGGCCATGCAGCGGACGTGCGCAGCGGACGTGCGCAGCAGACGTGCGCAGCAGACGTGCGCAGCGGGTGTGCTGCTGGCGTGCTGCTGGCGCACCTAAGGCAAGCCTGTCTGCGCCCATCCGTGACTGGATCGCGCCCAGCGCCAGAACCCCTGGCCCCCGCGACCGCCACAACACCCATCTCCACTACAACACCACCACCCTCCACGCACTCAACACCGGACACCTGGCCACCCCGAAGCGCACCCAAGGGCCCTTCTCATGCTGGAACTGCAGCTTCACCAGCATCCCGCCCAACAACCCAACAACCAGGAAAGAACCCAACCACCTCAGCTGCATCCTTCTCAACACCCTCACCGCCGCTGAGCACCTTCACTTCCAGATACATACCAACCCCAAGACCACCCTCAGAGGTACTCTCATCTACAGACCCCCGGGACCACGCACAAAATTCAGTGAAGCCATCGCAGACTTCATCAGCCCGCTTGCCCCCACCTCCTCAGACTACATCCTGCCAGGGGACCTCAACTTCCACCTGGAAAACAACAATGACAACAACACCACCACCCTGCTGGACAACCTCGCCAACCTCAGACTCAAGCAACTGGTGAACACCCCCATCCATTACGCCGGCCACACGTTTGACCCAGTCTTCTCGTCCAGCAACCACATCTCCTTCAGCCACTCCACCGGACTACACTGGACAGATCACAGCTGTGTCTACTTCAACTTCAGGAAAACAATGACCCACCACCACCCGCAACAGGTTCCCCAAAGATGCTGAAGCAAGATCACCACCGACCAGTTCACCACTTCCCTGAGCCAAAATCCCCCCACCAACAGTACGGACTCCAACGAAGCAGCCCGTAACCTCACACAGTGGCTCACCAACTGTACCGATGCCCTTGCACCGCTGAAGAATCCTCCCAGCAGACCCGGTAGAAAGAAAACCTCGTAGTTCCCCAACGACCTCAAAGACTCCAAGAAATCCTACAGTACCCTCGAGAAAGCCTGGCGCCACGACCACTCAACAGGAAACATGACAGCCCTCAAGAATGCCATCCGCCAACACCACCAGCTGATCCGCACCACCAAAAGGACAGCATTCAGAGAACGACTAGACAACAACATCCACAACAGCAAGGAACTCTTCAACATCATTAAAGAGCTCTGTAACCTCAGCGCCAGCAACAACAACATAACGCCCTCGCAAGACCTCTGCGACGCACTCGCCTCGTTCTTCTACCACAAGATCGCCAACATACACAACAGCTTTGTCGCCCAGACCACGCACCCAGCCACCAAACCAACGCCCCCCAACCCCACCCTCTGCGCCTGGACCCCCGTCAGCACTGAAGACACCAACCACGTGATGAACACCATCCACTCCGGCTCCCCTGCTGACCCCTACCCACACCACATCTTTAACAAAGCTGACTCCATCATCACACCCCAACTCCGGAACATCATTAACAACTCCTTTGCATCTGCCACCTTTACGGAGAGCTGGAAGCATGCAGAGATCAGCGCCCTCCTGAAGAAGCTCACCGCGGACCCCATGGACCTCAAGAACTTCCGCCCCATTTCGCTCCACCCGTTCCCAGCTAAAGTCATCGAGAAGACCGTCAACAAACAGCTAACCACCTTCCTCGAGACCAACGGCTCCCTCGGCCCATCGCAGTCCGGATTCCGAGCAAACCACAGCACCGAGACCGCCCTCATCGCAGCCACCAACAACATCAGGTCCCTGCTCGACAACGGGGAAACTGCTGCCCTCATCCTCCTCGACCTATCGGCCGCATTCGACACAGTCTGCCACCGCACCCTAACAAACCGCCTCCCCCACGCTGGGATCCAAGGAATGGCCCCTGAATGGATCACCTCCTTCCTCTCCGACAGAACTCAGAGAGTCCGCCTCCATCCCTTCTGCTCAGCGGCCACCAACATCATCTGCGGCATACCTCAAGGCTCCTGGCTCAGCCCCACCTTCTTCAACATCTACATGACCCCCTTCGCACGCCAACACAACCTAAACATCATCTCCTATGCTGAAGACACCCAGCTGATCCTCTCCCTCACCAACGACCCCGCCACAGCCAGAGCCAGCCTCCAGGAAGGAATGAAAGACGTTGCGGAATGGATGAAGCTCAGCCGTCTGAAACTGAACTCAGACAAGATGGAAGTCCTCATCCTGGGACCATCCCCCTCTGCCTGGGACAACTCCTGGCGCCCTGCGCTGACCCGAAAGATCTTCCGGTGGATCCCCACCGAAACCAGAAAGACTGTCACCCAGGCCCTTGTCACCAGCCGACTAGACTATGGGAACGCCCTCTACGCCAGAACCACAGCCAAACTACAGAAAACACTCCAACGCATACAGAACGCTTCTGCACGACTCATCCTGGACATCCCCCGATACAGCCACATCTCTGCCCACCTGAGAGACCTGCACTGGCTCCCCGTCAGCAAAAGGATCACGTTCAGGCTCCTCACCCACCCTCACAAGGCTCTACACGACATGGGCCCCGAATACCTTAACAACCGCCTCACGTTCTACACACCCACTCGTCAGCTCCGATCCGCCAGCCTCACCCTCGCCACCGTCCCATGGATTCCCAGAACCACCACCGGGGGGAGATCCTTCTCCTACCTGGCTGCCAAGATGTGGAACTCCCTCCCCACCCACCTATGACTGACCCAGGACCAGACCCGGCTCTTCGAACAGTAGCAGCACCCCCCCTCCTTGCGGGTGAGTAGCGCGCTCTATAAATGTGCCTGATAGATTGATTGATTGAACCTCCCCAGACGTCGCCTTCCTGACACAGACCTGGATGAACCCCTCTTCAGCACCCGACATCGCCATAGCCATCCCGGACGGCTTCAAGATCACCCGCAGGGACCGCACCAACGGAATATGAGGAGGAATCGCCATCATCCACAGTAACACGCACAGAGTCTCGACCAACACCAATGACACCCTCAGCACCGCTGAACACCTGCACTTCCAGATCCACACCGGCCCCAACACCACTCTCAAAAGAAACCTCATCTACAGACCCCCGGACCCTGACCACAGTTCAGTGACTCCATCGCCTACATCATCAGTACACACGCCCTTTCCTCCACAGACTACATCCTCCTCGGGGACCTGAACTTCCACCTCGAGAACAACAACGACACCAACTCCACCACCCTGATTGACAACCTCGCCAACCTCAGACTCAGACAACTCGTCACAACATCCACCCACTCCGCCGGCCACACGCTTGACCCCATCTTTTCCGCAAGCTCCCACAGCACCTTCAGCCACACCATCGAACTCCACTGGACCAACCATTGCTACATCCACTTCACCTTCCGGAAACCAACGATGTACTACCGCGCCCAACAGATGCCCCACCGCTGTTGGATCAACATCACCGAAGACCAGCTAACCACCACCCTCGCCCTGAGCCCACCATCCGACCCCACTGACCCTGACACCGCAGCACGCAACCCCAGATGACTGCGCCAACACCCTCACCAGCTCAAGAAACCCTCCATAAGCCACACCAGCAAGAAAGCCAGCTGGTTAACTGAAGACCCCCAGGCCTCCAAGCAAACCTGCTGAAAGTTTGAGAAGATCTGGCTGCGCGAGCAAACATTAGACAGCTACGCAGCCCACAAGAATGCCACACGCAGACACCATCACCTCATCAGATTCGCTAAAAGGGCCTCCTTCAAAGATCACCTAGACAACAACGCACACAACACCAAAGAGCTCTTCAACATCATGAAGGAACTCTCAAACCCCAGCTCCAACACCAACGACATCCCACCTTCATAAGACCTGTGCGACTCGCTCGCCACCTTCTTCCATCGCAAGATCATAGACATCCACAACAGCTTCAGTGCCACATCCGCCGACCACCTCGGAGACACCCGGCTCACGACCACCACCCTCACCAACCGCCTGCTCTCCTGGACCAACATCAACGACGATGACACCATAAAGATCATGAACACCATCCACTCCAGATCTCTGTCAGACCCCTACCCGCACCACATCTTCAACAAGCCAGCATCTCCATTGCACCCCATCTCCGGAAAGCCATCAACATCTCCTTCGAGACAGCAAACTTCCCGGAGAGTTGGAAACACGCCTTACTCAAGAAACCCAAGGCGGATCCCAAGGACCTCAAAATCTTACGTCCCATCTCCCTGCTCCCGTTCCTGGCAAAGGCCATTGTGAAGACTATCAACAAACAACTGACCCGCTACCTCGAAGAGAATATCCTGGACCCGTCCCAGTCCGGGTTCTGCAACAACCACAGCACCGAAACTGCCCTCATCGCCGCCCCCGTTGACATCAGAACCCTGCTACACAACGAAGAAACCGCGGCCCTCATCCTCTTGGACCTGTCAGTCTCCTTCGACACAGTCTGCCACTGCACACTACGAACACGCCTCCACGACACCGGGATCCAAGAGAAGGTCCTGGACTGGACCACCTCCTTCCTCTCTGGCAGAACACAGAGCGTCCACCCCCCCTTCCACTCCGAAGCCACCAAGATCATCTGCAGCGTACCCCAGGGCTCATCCCTCAGCCCTGCGCTGTTCAACATCTACATGGCACCGCTCGCCCACGTTGCCCGACTAGACAACCTTAACTCCATATCCCATGCCAAATGACACCCAACTGATCCTCTACCTCACCAAGGACCCCCACGCCGCCAAAACCAACCTCCATGAAGGAATGAAGGCGATCGCCAAATGGATGAGGAACAGCTGTCTGAAGCTAAACTCGGAAAAGGCGGAGGTCCTCATCCTCGGACCCACCTCTTCGGCCTGGGATAACTCCTGGTGGCCGACTGCACTGGGAACAGCTCCAACACCCACCAACCACACACACAACCTAGGGATCATCCTTGACTCCACCCTCTTCATGACTAAGCATGTCAACGCCGTCTCTTCCTTCTGCTTCAACACCCTCCGCATGCTCCACAAGATCTACAAGTGGATCCCCACCGAAACAAGAAGAACAGTCACCCAGGCCTTCGTCAGAAGCAGGTTGGACTTTGAAAACGCACTCTATGCAGGAGCCTCTGCAAAACTCCTGAAGAGGCTTCAACGCATTGAGAACGCCTCTGCACGCCTGATCCTCGACATCCCAGGTCGCAGCCACATTACCACCGAACTCCTCTGGACGCCCCACCGTTGCATTCACTTTGCCTTCCAGAAGCCCACCACACACACAACAGATCCCCCGCCGATGCTGGAGCAAAATCACTGAAGACCAACTACACTCAAACCTCGCTCTCAGCCTACCCACTGAACCCTCCAACACTGACGACATTGCCCACAGCCTCAGACGCTGGGTCGAGGACTGCACCAACATCCTCGCTCACTGAAGAAACCCTCCCACAGAGACAGCAGCAAGAGGGCCAGCTGGTTCACCCCAGAACTCTTAGCCTCCAAGAAAGCCTGCCAGAAACTAGAGAAGAAATAGCACAGTGAACAAACTCCGGACAGCCAAGCAGCACACAAGGACACCATCCGCAACAATCACCACCTCATCAGGCCGGCCAAGAGGACCTCCTTCAAAGACCACCTCGACAACAACGCACACAATAGCAAGGAGCTCTTCAACATCGTGAAGGAACTCTCCAACCCCAGCACCAACAACTACATCCCACCGTCGCAAGCCCTGTACGACTCCCTTGCCACCTTCTTCAGACATGCACAACAGCTTCAACACCCAGACAACCCCAACAAACAGCAACACAACAGTCCCTCCGCACACCATCGACCATGACCCCCTGCTAGCCTGTGCCAGCGTAAGCAATGATGACACCATCAAAACCATGCGTACAATCCACTCTGGCTCTCCTGCAGACCCATTCCAGCACCACGTCTTCAACAGAGCAAGCAGCTCCATCGCATCCCACATGCGGAACTTCATCAATCTCTCCCTCGAGACCACAACCTTCCCAGAGATCTGGAAACACGCCGAGATCAACGCCCTACTCAAAAAGCCTAAGGCAGACCCAAGAGACCTCAAGAACTTCTGGCCCATCTCTCTGCTCCCCTTCCCGGCCAAGGTCATCGAGAAAACCGTCAACAGACAGCTAACCCGATACCTTGATGAAAACAGAATCCTGGACGTTTCCCAGTCAGGGTTCCGCAGCAACCACAGCACCGAGACTGCCCTCATCACTGCCACAGATGAAATCAGGACCCTGCTGGACAACAGCGAGACCACCGCACTCATCCTCCTAGACCTCTCTGCCGCCTTCAACACGGTCTGCCACTGCACACTACACGCACGCCTCCACGCCGCAGGACTGGACCACCTCCTTCCTCTCCGGCAGGACCCAGAGCGTCCGCCTCCCCCCATTTCGTTCCATAGCCTCCGAGATCATCTGCGGCATACCCCAGGGATCCTCCCTCAGCCCGACGCTGTTCAACATTTACATGTTCCCGCTCGCACACGTAGCCCGAAGCTGAACTCGGACAAGACGGAGGTCCTCATCCTCGCCTGTAACCCTTCAGCCTGGGACGACTCCTGGTGGTCGACGGCACTGGGGGTATTCCTGACACCCACTGACCACACACGCAACCTGGGAATCATCCTTGACTCAACTCTTTCAATGAACAAGCAAGTCAACGCCATCTTCTCCTCCTGCTTCAACACCCTCTGCATGCTCCGCAAGATCTACAGAAGGGTCCCGACAGATACAAGAAAGACAGTCACCCAGGCCTCGTCAGCAGCAGACTCGACTACGGAAACACAGTCTACGCGGGAGCCCCGACCAAGCTCATCAAACGACTACAATGCATCCAAAACACCTCGGCATGACTGATCCTTGATGTACCATGCCACGGCCACATCACCCCCATTTGAGAAACCTGCACTGGCTCCCCATCAACCAGAGGATATCCTTCAAGCTCCTCACCCAGGCACACAAGGCACTCCACAAGACCGGCCCAGCCTACCTCAACAGACGGCTCTCCTTCTACCTCCCCAACTGCCAGCTACGCTCCGTGGACCTCTCACTCGCCACCGTCCAGCGCATTCGAATAACAACCACCAGTGGGAGATCCTTCTCCCACCTCGCCGCCAAGACATGGAACACTCTCCCACTGAGCCAACGACAGAACCAAGACCTGCTGACCTTCAGGGGGATACTCAAGACCTGGCTGTTCGATCAGTAGTGCCCCGTCCAGCGCCTTGAGACCCTCACGGGTATGTAGTATGCTTTACAAATGATTGATTGAAAGCAGCTGTTTATTTGACAAATATGAACTCCCGGTCTTGTTCATTGTAAAACAAGTTGGACCTACAGCTACATTTCTCCCACTCTAAACCACTGTAAAGGTCAACTTCCTTGAATGGAAAGAGGAGAAGGAAAAAAGGACAGGCAGATTGCACCATTGGATATTTTCCAACCCTAGGTACGGACTGAACAATGTGTATGAACAAAAGACCTCTACTGGTCAATAACCATCCTCTGTTGTGTTAGACCTGTTGGAGCCCACTGCTTCACAGTTAGAACTCAAAGGGGAAAGTTAGGCCTCCAGGATATCAGCGTGCATGGCATGATCAATACCTATCAATATTGGGGGTAGAAAAAAACAAAATGGTTTCTGGATAGGGCAACAAGAGCATTGCAGACACAGAACATCTTCAAAGAAAACCTCAAACTCAGCAAAAAAAATAAAACAGGGGAAAAAGAGTAACACAAAATAACTTATCTAAACATATAGCAGCTGCAAAATCCAGTATTATGCCTTCAGCAAACAAACAAACAGGATTACTGATTGATTATATACTTATGTCAGTAAATGGATATAATGTTTTTTAAATGTAATTGGTTTGCAGAATTTTCAGTTTTAGGACCATCAATGGCAATAATTTGGAAATGACTGTGACACTTGAGAGGGTGTCTGGTTAAAATTGTTAACCAGATGCGGTAGACGCGAAGGGAAAGCTCTCCTAACAAACATGTTACAGAACAACTTTACAGAACCAGCAAGACTAACATACCATTATTTGTGATTACTGAGTAATTACACCTGTAGAAAACATAATTTTTCCCATTCATACAACTAAACTTCTAAATATTACCTTTATCTCTCGTCACTTGGCTATAGCTTCACTTTTCCCTTAGGACTTCATACGGTCTCTCTTCAAAGATTCCATATGCAAGGGCAACCTTCCTTCACAAAAACAATCCAAAGATGCTTTTTCCTCTTTCTATGTGTGCTGCAGAATACAGCACATATGCAAAGAGTATAAACTGAGGTGAAATAAAGATAAGATATTTTGCCTCATTATTCCTCACCTTGGGATCCATACCTTTTTGACACGTTCCAAGATTTACCAGGTTTGGTAAATCTACGAATCCCACAAACGCCATAGGATATGCATGGGACTACCCCTGCAACTCCCCTGTGCAGAGTAATGCAACAGAGCTAATTTTTTTTGCATTACTTTACTCCATATTTTTAAAGCCACGCTCGGTGGCTTTGCATAGCTTCAAAAATATGACATAAGTTTGAGTCGTACATGTACCACATTCCGTGGTGCAGCCATGATTGTAAGCCCTAATAAATATGCCCATTATGTGTTTGTAACATACAATATCCACATTGCAACACCTTAGGAGTCACAGGAGGTAGGGAAATACTCTATTACTTACCGGTAATCTTCCTTACTCCGGGTCACGTTGTCCTCATCCCATTCATTAACATAGTGGACATAACCATCTCCCAACAGAAAAAAAGAGCAGAGGCATGCTAGGACCCTAATACTGCCCCTCCCACAGGAGTACATAAGCAGTACTTACCCAGCATCCCCTCTGTACAACCAAGCCCTGAGGTTCCGTGACAATTGTAAGTGATGTTTTCGACTCGCACGAATATGGTCGAGTCTGGTATCTATTAACCGCAAATGACGAGTTTAGTAAGTGTGCGCAGTTTTGCTGTGCTAACTTAAACCGTTCGTTTATTATGTGGGTTTTTCATCTGTACCCACGGGTTCCATCTTAGATACGGCATCCATTTTGTCTCTTGCCCTCAAGTAGCCAGCGAACGGACGCTGTCCGCTTCGCGACCCTGGGACTCCCAAGATATGTGCGGAAGACACATGTTCTTTGTAAGTGTCTTTATGACGAGGGGGATGATACTGTAAGGCAGATGGCCCCGCTCGAGGCTCATCTTGCCGTGTTGGTTTATTGTCTCAGCCGTGCATCTCATTAGGCACGTCCCTTTGATGCTTGTATCTCGTGTTTCCCGATACCTCCCCTTTTACACCCTTTCCGATCTCCCCACTGTCTCCGTCTTCCTCTGCACCTGTCTTTGTTCCTATTTTGATCTGTTTTACTGCCGATTGGAATGCACTAATGTTGGGAAGATGGGTTTTTACAGTTGTGAACCGCCAAATGTTTCTGCACTTATGTTCCGGACCTTATGTGTATCAAAGTGACCAAAGCGACCCCTCTGGGGGATAATTATGGGAACCGGGTTGTAAACCTTTGTGTATCATGTTGTCCTATGGGTAAAATCTGTATAAAAGGAGCGATCCACAGAACCAATTTGAAGCAGTCTCCCCAAGTTGCACATGTTGTACTTGTCGTGATTTCTGTGTTCCTTGCAGTAAATAAACCTTGAATCTTTGACGCCGAAGGAAGTGTCCCGTGTCTCTGTCATTCGTACGCCGGAGCAAGTTACCCACGAAGGTTTCAGGTGTTGTGCCCTGGCACCGCTGGGTCTTAAAGAACCCAGTCCTTCAGTTGGCGCCCAACGTGGGGCTGCATCAGTGGTACCGGTCCAAGCCCGACGATCGTGAGGAACTTCGTGTGAAATCTCCGAGGGAAGGTGCACTCCGCTTCATCGATCCTGTTGTCGAAACAAGTGGCCCGAAGACTTTTCCCGCGAAGATTCCCGCCTCCTGACGGCTGCGACGGACTGCTGCCCTGACTGTAGACCTGTTTTGGCGCCTGGCGTAGACCTTGGTAGAGCGAGACGATTGACGGGCCTTCCTGGAGACGCCATCGATCTTTGAGTTAAGTATTTGTGGGTCGCTCCCAGAGTTCTTGGTTGTTGACACTTTAGCGAGTGTTTTTGTTGTTGACGCTGTGTGAGTGTTTTTGTCGGTGACACTTTGCTAAGCGTACTTTGTTGTGTTATTTGACGACTGCAGCCGCCAAAAACCGAGGGTTTTTGTTCTTTGCTGGGACTTGGTAAAATCCCGTAACCCTTGAAGTTTGTGAAACTCGGCTAGTGTGCGAGATGCCTGATCGTAGTACTTTGTTCAGTTGTTTCAGACCTTGTGGTGTGGATTCCCGACTGGAGGACTCGTGTCCGATACCTCCGGTTGGAACTCCGACTTATGAACTGTACAGTAAACATGGGCTAGGCCCGATTACTTTTAATGAATACTGGATCAAATACACGAAGAAAGATGGTGACCTTCGCTGGCCACCACATGGTAGCTTCGAGGCCCCGATCTTAGATAATCTAGAGGTTAAATTGTTCGCGAAAAAGTCAAGGCCGGCCATGTTTGATGCCTTTCGGTTGTGGCGTAAAGAAGCCCGACAGAAAGAAATCAGACAGACTAAGCGAAATCAGAGAGATAGTGCTGGTACCATTGTAAAGAAAGCAGAGCAGTTTCAGCATGATAAGGAGGTTAAGGAAAAGGAAGTGTTTGACAGATTACAGCGTATGACTATAGATAAGTGCTATCCTGCTTTGCCTACGGAGTCGGAAAAGAAGGAGGAGTCAGTTGAGGATCCTTTAATGTCTTATCTAATGAAGTCGTCACCTCCGTACGTACAGGGTACCACAACCCCTGTGATTCCCCCTGTACCTGTTCCTGCACCTATTCTTCCTTTGCCTGTTCCTCAACCTGCACCCGTTCTTCCGACTGTTCCTGCTCCTTCGTCTGTTGCTATTCCTACTGCTCCTCCGCTTCCACATACTCCTGCTCACGCTACTGCTCCTGCTTTGTTAACCCCTGCTGTTGTTTCTGTTTCTACTCCTTCACTTGTTAGTCCTGTGTCCTATACTTCTCCCTCTACTCGTAGTCGTAATTCTCCTCTTGCGGCTAGCTTCTTTCATTCGCTCGGACCTGTTCTTGGGTTCGCCGGTTCAGATGATCCTCAGAGACGTAGCCAGCTTCCTGGTAATAGGGAACGCGCTTCGCTATATAATATGGCGATGGGTTGGATGACGCACCCCCTTAGAAATCCACCCCGTATTGTACTCGACACGTTTTGTCAGTTCAATATACCAACCCAGAGATTTGTGTTCGAGGAAATGTGCAAGGTCCTTCGTGATCAGACATCGGCCGACGCACCTGACGAGGTGCTGACCGCGTTGTCTGATTTACAGCTTCAGTTTTCGGCTGGACTGATAGTGGATACCAACGTTCGACGAGCCGTTGAACGGTTGCTATCTTTTCGTCCCACTCCGATACCTCATGCATTGTTTGTTGAGGATATTGAAAAACAGCCAGATGAGTCTGGTCAATTTCCTATGCGCGAAGTTCCACCAGTGTGGATGCCAGGTGATGCTACTGCTATTCCTATTGTTCCGCCGCATTTCCAGAGAGTATGGATACATCTCCCATGGAAACGCTCGGAAGTGTTGCAGGTGAAGCAATCTTTGCCTGACCCTCGCAAAAATCCTGCAGGGTATTATAAGGAATTATCGCAGCTTGTAGATGCTACGATAATGAATCTTGCCGATATTGACATGCTGTTTGACAATGTTGTACCGCAACCAGTATGGGCTAAGATTCGTCAGGAAAATCATCCGAATGAACTAGGTGGTGATTGGGCTGCCATTGTAGCGTCGGATGCTTTACAAACTGGTGGAGCTAAACCCGAGCAGATGATTACTGCTCTCCCTTAAAGAATAATAACGCTAATGAAAACTCTTATGCCAGCTATGAGGGTAAATTGGGACAAATTGTCAGCTTGTAAGCAGAAAAAGGACGAGAGTGTCTCCGACTTCTTTACGAGGTTTGAGGAGGCATTCATCGATCATAGTGGTCAAGATATGAGCACTGAGGGGGGTCAAAGGTTGTTCGTGGATAAATTTGTTTCGAACTTATTGCCCGATTTGAGCAATAAATTAAAGAATTCAGAAAGTGCATGGGCCGTTTCTACTTCAGCTCAGATATTGGCTACGGCACAATATTATGAGAATAGGGAGAAAGAAGAGAGCGGCTGTGCTGATAAAAAGACGAAAGAGCTAAAAACTAAAGTGTTGTTGCAACAAGCATATCCTCCGCGTTCAAATCAGAATGCATCCCAACAGAATAGATCGCAATCGCAATCGAATCGATCGCAGCCGCGTAATGACTCCTCCTCCCAAAGATCCTCGTTGGGGTACAATCAATGTGCTTATTGTAGACAAGAGGGTCACATTAAATTCAATTGTCCTGTTTTAAATGAACGTAATAGTGGTAACTCATCTAGAGGTGGTCGTGGTGGTTCGCAGCAGGCACCACGTGGTAGAGGTCGTGGAGCTCAGAACGATCGCTCAGATAACTCATCAAATTCCGATAATTGTTTTGATCAACGTGGATCGTCGCAAGGACGATTTGCGCAGTACAATGTAGACGATTATTACGTCGATCAGGGAACTGACGACAGTAATTACTAGGACAGCCATAGACAAGGAGAGGGAGTGGTATCAGTTCTGGTTGATCAGAGAGGGCCTTACGTCGCAGTTGCTACATCGGGCGTCGTTGAGCCTTTTCTGTTGGACACTGGTGCAGCGAAAAGTTCCATTAAGCATTCGAAACTCCCTGGCGCACCTTTGTCTGGCTTAACAAATGTTTCCGTTGGATTCTCTGGCGCCCCCGTTAGCAATCCAGTTTCGCGCCCTTTGCCCCTCAAAATTGGGCCTCGTGAGCTAGAAGCTCCTCTGATTTTGACTACTGGCTGTGGTGAAAATCTTTTGGGCCTGGATTTGCTCAAACGTTTGTATGCGACTTTGTATTGTTCTCCTGCGGGTGTAAAGCTTACGTTGGGAGAGAGAGTTGTCTCTCCCATGTACTTGTCTCTCGATAAGCTTCCACCGGAATTGGGTTCTCTTCCTGCGTCTTTGTGGGCGACAGGTCCCAACGATGTGGGCCTACTTGATATCTCACCATATGTTGTTCAGTTGAAATCTAATGTGCGGTTGCCACGTATTCCCCAATATCGTATTTCCCTTGATGGTGAACGAGCACTGTTAGCGATCATCTATGATTTGATCGAGAAAGATGTTATTGAAGAGACTCGGGGAAACGTGTGCAATAGTCCTGTACTGCCCATCCTAAAACGTACTGATCCTTCGAAACCACCTGTTTATCGTTTTGTTATCGATTTACGGGAGGTGAATAAAATTGTGATTCCTCAGTTTCCCGTTGTGCCTGACATCACGGCGCTACTGACTCTGATTCCAGCTTCTGCATCGTGGTTTTCGGTGATTGACTTGAAGAATGCGTTCTTCAGCATCCCGATTGCAGAAGAGAGTAGAGACCTTTTTGGTTTCTCTCTTGGTGGACGCAGTTTCCGGTTTAAACGCGCTCCTCAGGGCTACTGTGAAAGTCCATCGATTTACAGTCAAGCCTTGAAGGGTCAACTGGATGCGTTTAGGTTGCCGGCTGGTGAGGCCTTAATCCAATACGTCGATGACCTATTGGTAGCTGCAGATACTCAGGACATTTGCAAAATTGCTACGGTGTCGTTGCTGCAACATCTCTGCGAGTTAAATCACAAGGTGTCACCTTCTAAACTCCAATATTGTTGTCAAGAAGTAACCTATCTAGGTCACTTATTGTCAAAGGAGGGAAGACGGTTAACCCCAGAGAGAATTGCAGCAATTGCGCGAATGGCTGTGCCACAAACCCAAAGAGATGTGCGTGCCTTTTTAGGTATCACGTCGTACTGCAGGCAATGGATTCCAAATTTTTCATTGCTAGCGAACCCATTAGTGGCTCTTACGTGCAAGGATGTTTCGACTCCTTTACCATGGACGGAAGAATGTCAGAAAAGTTTTTCTGAATTACGTGATTCATTGTGTTCGGCTCCTGTGTTAGGTACTCCTGACTATAGTAAGCCGTTTACATTATATGTTCACGAGAGGGAAGGTTGTGCTTTGAGTGTTCTAACGCAACCTTTTGGCGGTAAGCAACGTCCATGTGCATATTTTTCCTCGACCTTGGACCCGGTAGCTAGAGCATTGCCGAGTTGTTTGAGAGCAACAGCGGCAGCCGCGGTCTCCATCCGACAATCAGCAGGATTGGTCATGGATAATATGCTTACGGTGATGGTTCCGCATGCAGTCGATACTCCTTCGACACAGTCTGCCACTGCACACTACAAACACGCCTCCACGACACCGGGATCCAAGAGAAGGTCCTGGACTGGACCACCTCCTTCCTCTCTGGCAGAACACAGAGCGTCCACCCCCCCTTCCACTCCGAAGCCACCAAGATCATCTGCAGCGTACCCCAGGGCTCATCCCTCAGCCCTGCGCTGTTCAACATCTACATGGCACCGCTCGCCCACGTTGCCCGACTAGACAACCTTAACTCCATATCCCATGCCAATGACACCCAACTGATCCTCTACCTCACCAAGGACCCCCACGCCGCCAAAACCAACCTCCATGAAGGAATGAAGGCGATCGCCAAATGGATGAGGAACAGCTGTCTGAAGCTAAACTCGGAAAAGACGGAGGTCCTCATCCTCGGACCCACCTCTTCGGCCTGGGATCACTCCTGGTGGCCGACTGCACTGGGAACAGCTCCAACACCCACCAACCACACACACAACCTAGGGATCATCCTTGACTCCACCCTCTTCATGACTAAGCATGTCAACGCCGTCTCTTCCTTCTGCTTCAACACCCTCCGCATGCTCCACAAGATCTACAAGTGGATCCCCACTGAAACAAGAAGAACAGTCACCCAGGCCTTCGTCAGAAGCAGGTTGGACTTTGAAGCCGCACTCTATGCAGGAGCCTCTGCAAAACTCCTGAAGAGGCTTCAACGCATTGAGAACGCCTCTGCACGCCTGATCCTCGACATCCCAGGTCGCAGCCACATTACCACCGAACTCCTCTGGACGCCCCACCGCTGCATTCACTTTGCCTTCCAGAAGCCCACCACACACACAACAGATCCCCCGCCGATGCTGGAGCAAAATCACTGAAGACCAACTACACTCAAACCTCGCTCTCAGCCTACCCACTGAACCCTCCAACACTGACGACATTGCCCACAGCCTCAGACGCTGGGTCGAGGACTGCACCAACATCCTCGCTCACTGAAGAAACCCTCCCACAGAGACAGCAGCAAGAGGGCCAGCTGGTTCACCCCAGAACTCTTAGCCTCCAAGAAAGCCTGCCAGAAACTAGAGAAGAAATAGCACAGTGAACAAACTCCGGACAGCCAAGCAGCACACAAGGACACCATCCGCAACAATCACCACCTCATCAGGCCGGCCAAGAGGACCTCCTTCAAAGACCACCTCGACAACAACGCACACAATAGCAAGGAGCTCTTCAACATCGTGAAGGAACTCTCCAACCCCAGCACCAACAACTACATCCCACCGTCGCAAGCCCTGTACGACTCCCTTGCCACCTTCTTCCACCCCAAGATAGCAGACATGCACAACAGCTTCAACACCCAGACAGCCCCAACAAACAGCAACACAACAGTCCCTCCGCACACCATCGACCATGACCCCCTGCTAGCCTGTGCCAGCGTAAGCAATGATGACACCATCAAAACCATGCGTACAATCCACTCTGGCTCTCCTGCAGACCCATTCCAGCACCACGTCTTCAACAGAGCAAGCAGCTCCATCGCATCCCACATGCGGAACTTCATCAATCTCTCCCTCGAGACCACAACCTTCCCAGAGATCTGGAAACACGCCGAGATCAACGCCCTACTCAAAAAGCCTAAGGCAGACCCAAGAGACCTCAAGAACTTCTGGCCCATCTCTCTGCTCCCCTTCCCAGCCAAGGTCATCGAGAAAACCGTCAACAGACAGCTAACCCGATACCTTGATGAAAACAGAATCCTGGACGTTTCCCAGTCAGGGTTCCGCAGCAACCACAGCACCGAGACTGCCCTCATCACTGCCACAGATGAAATCAGGACCCTGCTGGACAACAGCGAGACCACCGCACTCATCCTCCTAGACCTCTCTGCCGCCTTCAACACGGTCTGCCACTGCACACTACACGCACGCCTCCACGCCGCAGGACTGGACCACCTCCTTCCTCTCCGGCAGGACCCAGAGCGTCCGCCTCCCCCCATTTCGTTCCATAGCCTCCGAGATCATCTGCGGCATACCCCAGGGATCCTCCCTCAGCCCGACGCTGTTCAACATTTACATGTTCCCGCTCGCACACGTAGCCCGAAGCTGAACTCGGACAAGACGGAGGTCCTCATCCTCGCCTGTAACCCTTCAGCCTCGGACGACTCCTGGTGGTCGACGGCACTGGGGGTAGTCCTGACACCCACCGACCACACACGCAACCTGGGAATCATCCTTGACTCAACTCTTTCAATGAACAAGCAAGTCAACGCCATCTTCTCCTCCTGCTTCAACACCCTCTGCATGCTCCGCAAGATCTACAGAAGGGTCCCGACAGATACAAGAAAGACAGTCACCCAGGCCCTCGTCAGCAGCAGACTCGACTACGGAAACACAGTCTACGCGGGAGCCCCGACCAAGCTCATCAAACGACTACAATGCATCCAAAACACCTCGGCATGACTGATCCTTGATGTACCATGCCACGGCCACATCACCCCCATTTGAGAAACCTGCACTGGCTCCCCATCAACCAGAGGATATCCTTCAAGCTCCTCACCCAGGCACACAAGGCACTCCACAAGACCGGCCCAGCCTACCTCAACAGACGGCTCTCCTTCTACCTCCCCAACTGCCAGCTACGCTCCGTGGACCTCTCACTCGCCACCGTCCAGCGCATTCGAATAACAACCACCAGTGGGAGATCCTTCTCCCACCTCGCCGCCAAGACATGGAACACTCTCCCACTGAGCCAACGACAGAACCAAGACCTGCTGACCTTCAGGGGGATACTCAAGACCTGGCTGTTCGATCAGTAGTGCCCCGTCCAGCGCCTTGAGACCCTCACGGGTATGTAGTATGCTTTACAAATGATTGATTGAAAGCAGCTGTTTATTTGACAAATATGAACTCCCGGTCTTGTTCATTGTAAAACAAGTTGGACCTACAGCTACATTTCTCCCACTCTAAACCACTGTAAAGGTCAACTTCCTTGAATGGAAAGAGGAGGAGGAAAAAAGGACAGGCAGATTGCACCATTGGATATTTTCCAACCCTAGGTACAGACTGAACAATGTGTATGAACAAAAGACCTCTACTGGTCAATAACCATCCTCTGTTGTGTTAGACCTGTTGGAGCCCACTGCTTCACAGTTAGAACTCAAAGGGGAAAGTTAGGCCTCCAGGATATCAGCGTGCATGGCATGATCAATACCTATCAATATTGGGGGTAGAAAAAAACAAAATGGTTTCTGGATAGGGCAACAAGAGCATTGCAGACACAGAACATCTTCAAAGAAAACCTCAAACTCAGCAAAAAAAATAAAACAGGGGAAAAAGAGTAACACAAAATAACTTATCTAAACATATAGCAGCTGCAAAATCCAGTATTATGCCTTCAGCAAACAAACAAACAGGATTACTGATTGATTATATACTTATGTCAGTAAATGGATATAATGTTTTTTAAATGTAATTGGTTTGCAGAATTTTCAGTTTTAGGACCATCAATGGCAATAATTTGGAAATGACTGTGACACTTGAGAGGGTGTCTGGTTAAAATTGTTAACCAGATGCGGTAGACGCGAAGGGAAAGCTCTCCTAACAAACATGTTACAGAACAACTTTACAGAACCAGCAAGACTAACATACCATTATTTGTGATTACTGAGTAATTACACCTGTAGAAAACATAATTTTTCCCATTCATACAACTAAACTTCTAAATATTACCTTTATCTCTCGTCACTTGGCTATAGCTTCACTTTTCCCTTAGGACTTCATACGGTCTCTCTTCAAAGATTCCATATGCAAGGGCAACCTTCCTTCACAAAAACAATCCAAAGATGCTTTTTCCTCTTTCTATGTGTGCTGCAGAATACAGCACATATGCAAAGAGTATAAACTGAGGTGAAATAAAGATAAGATATTTTGCCTCATTATTCCTCACCTTGGGATCCATACCTTTTTGACACGTTCCAAGATTTACCAGGTTTGGTAAATCTACGAATCCCACAAACGCCATAGGATATGCATGGGACTACCCCTGCAACTCCCCTGTGCAGAGTAATGCAACAGAGCTAATTTTTTTTGCATTACTTTACTCCATATTTTTAAAGCCACGCTCGGTGGCTTTGCATAGCTTCAAAAATATGACATAAGTTTGAGTCGTACATGTACCACATTCCGTGGTGAAGCCATGATTGTAAGCCCTAATAAATATGCCCATTATGTGTTTGTAACATACAATATCCACATTGCAACACCTTAGGAGTCACAGGAGGTAGGGAAATACTCTATTACTTACCGGTAATCTTCCTTACTCCGGGTCACGTTGTCCTCATCCCATTCATTAACATAGTGGACATAACCATCTCCCAACAGAAAAAAAGAGCAGAGGCATGCTAGGACCCTAATACTGCCCCTCCCACAGGAGTACATAAGCAGTACTTACCCAGCATCCCCTCTGTACAACCAAGCCCTGAGGTTCCGTGACAATTGTAAGTGATGTTTTCGACTCGCACGAATATGGTCGAGTCTGGTATCTATTAACCGCAAATGACGAGTTTAGTAAGTGTGCGCAGTTTTGCTGTGCTAACTTAAACCGTTCGTTTATTATGTGGGTTTTTCATCTGTACCCACGGGTTCCATCTTAGATACGGCATCCATTTTGTCTCTTGCCCTCAAGTAGCCAGCGAACGGACGCTGTCCGCTTCGCGACCCTGGGACTCCCAAGATATGTGCGGAAGACACATGTTCTTTGTAAGTGTCTTTATGACGAGGGGGATGATACTGTAAGGCAGATGGCCCCGCTCGAGGCTCATCTTGCCGTGTTGGTTTATTGTCTCAGCCGTGCATCTCATTAGGCACGTCCCTTTGATGCTTGTATCTCGTGTTTCCCGATACCTCCCCTTTTACACCCTTTCCGATCTCCCCACTGTCTCCGTCTTCCTCTGCACCTGTCTTTGTTCCTATTTTGATCTGTTTTACTGCCGATTGGAATGCACTAATGTTGGGAAGATGGGTTTTTACAGTTGTGAACCGCCAAATGTTTCTGCACTTATGTTCCGGACCTTATGTGTATCAAAGTGACCAAAGCGACCCCTCTGGGGGATAATTATGGGAACCGGGTTGTAAACCTTTGTGTATCATGTTGTCCTATGGGTAAAATCTGTATAAAAGGAGCGATCCACAGAACCAATTTGAAGCAGTCTCCCCAAGTTGCACATGTTGTACTTGTCGTGATTTCTGTGTTCCCTGCAGTAAATAAACCTTGAATCTTTGACGCCGAAGGAAGTGTCCCGTGTCTCTGTCATTCGTACGCCGGAGCAGGTTACCCACGAAGGTTTCAGGTGTTGTGCCCTGGCACCGCTGGGTCTTAAAGAACCCAGTCCTTCAGTTGGCGCCCAACGTGGGGCTGCATCAGTGGTACCGGTCCAAGCCCGACGATCGTGAGGAACTTCGTGTGAAATCTCCGAGGGAAGGTGCACTCCGCTTCATCGATCCTGTTGTCGAAACAAGTGGCCCGAAGACTTTTCCCGCGAAGATTCCCGCCTCCTGACGGCTGCGACGGACTGCTGCCCTGACTGTAGACCTGTTTTGGCGCCTGGCGTAGACCTTGGTAGAGCGAGACGATTGACGGGCCTTCCTGGAGACGCCATCGATCTTTGAGTTAAGTATTTGTGGGTCGCTCCCAGAGTTCTTGGTTGTTGACACTTTAGCGAGTGTTTTTGTTGTTGACGCTGTGTGAGTGTTTTTGTCGGTGACACTTTGCTAAGCGTACTTTGTTGTGTTATTTGACGACTGCAGCCGCCAAAAACCGAGGGTTTTTGTTCTTTGCTGGGACTTGGTAAAATCCCGTAACCCTTGAAGTTTGTGAAACTCGGCTAGTGTGCGAGATGCCTGGTCGTAGTACTTTGTTCAGTTGTTTCAGACCTTGTGGTGTGGATTCCCGACTGGAGGACTCGTGTCCGATACCTCCGGTTGGAACTCCGACTTATGAACTGTACAGTAAACATGGGCTAGGCCCGATTACTTTTAATGAATACTGGATCAAATACACGAAGAAAGATGGTGACCTTCGCTGGCCACTACATGGTAGCTTCGAGGCCCCGATCTTAGATAATCTAGAGGTTAAATTGTTCGCGAAAAAGTCAAGGCCGGCCATGTTTGATGCCTTTCGGTTGTGGCGTAAAGAAGCCCGACAGAAAGAAATCAGACAGACTAAGCGAAATCAGAGAGATAGTGCTGGTACCATTGTAAAGAAAGCAGAGCAGTTTCAGCATGATAAGGAGGTTAAGGAAAAGGAAGTGTTTGACAGATTACAGCGTATGACTATAGATAAGTGCTATCCTGCTTTGCCT
This sequence comes from Lissotriton vulgaris, assembly GCF_964263255.1. NCBI lineage: Eukaryota > Metazoa > Chordata > Amphibia > Caudata > Salamandridae > Lissotriton > Lissotriton vulgaris. The sequence continues at coordinate 9,350 of NW_028243342.1, read as the reverse complement.
ACGGAGTCGGAAAAGAAGGAGGAGTCAGTTGAGGATCCTTTAATGTCTTATCTAATGAAGTCGCCACCTCCGTACGTACAGGGTACCACAACCCCTGTGATTCCCCCTGTACCTGTTCCTGCACCTATTCTTCCTTTGCCTGTTCCTCAACCTGCACCCGTTCTTCCGACTGTTCCTGCTCCTTCGTCTGTTGCTATTCCTACTGCTCCTCCGCTTCCACATACTCCTGCTCACGCTACTGCTCCTGCTTTGTTAACCCCTGCTGTTGTTTCTGTTTCTACTCCTTCACTTGTTAGTCCTGTGTCCTATACTTCTCCCTCTACTCGTAGTCGTAATTCTCCTCTTGCGGCTAGCTTCTTTCATTCGCTCGGACCTGTTCTTGGGTTCGCCGGTTCAGATGGTCCTCAGAGACGTAGCCAGCTTCCTGGTAATAGGGAACGCGCTTCGCTATATAATATGGCGATGGGTTGGATGACGCACCCCCTTAGAAATCCACCCCGTATTGTACTCGACACGTTTTGTCAGTTCAATATACCAACCCAGAGATTTGTGTTCGAGGAAATGTGCAAGGTCCTTCGTGATCAGATATCGGCCGACGCACCTGACGAGGTGCTGACCGCGTTGTCTGATTTACAGCTTCAGTTTTCGGCTGGACTGATAGTGGATACCAACGTTCGACGAGCCGTTGAACGGTTGCTATCTTTTCGTCCCACTCCGATACCTCATGCATTGTTTGTTGAGGATATTGAAAAACAGCCAGATGAGTCTGGTCAATTTCCTATGCGCGAAGTTCCACCAGTGTGGATGCCAGGTGATGCTACTGCTATTCCTATTGTTCCGCCGCATTTCCAGAGAGTATGGATACATCTCCCATGGAAACGCTCGGAAGTGTTGCAGGTGAAGCAATCTTTGCCTGACCCTCGCAAAAATCCTGCAGGGTATTATAAGGAATTATCGCAGCTTGTAGATGCTACGATAATGAATCTTGCCGATATTGACATGCTGTTTGGCAATGTTGTACCGCAACCGGTATGGGCTAAGATTCGTCAGGAAAATCATCCGAATGAACTAGGTGGTGATTGGGCTGCCATTGTAGCGTTGGATGCTTTACAAACTGGTGGAGCTAAACCCGAGCAGATGATTACTGCTCTCCCTTAAAGAATAATAACGCTAATGAAAACTCTTATGCCAGCTATAAGGGTAAATTAGGACAAATTGTCAGCTTGTAAGCAGAAAAAGGACGAGAGTGTCTCCGACTTCTTTACGAAGTTTGAGGAGGCATTCATCGATCATAGTGGTCAAGATATGAGCACTGAGGGTGGTCAAAGGTTGTTCGTGGATACATTTGTTTCGAACTTATTGCCCGATTTGAGCAATAAATTAAAGAATTCAGAAAGTGCATGGGCCGTTTCTACTTCAGCTCAGATATTGGCTACGGCACAATATTATGAGAATAGGGAGAAAGAAGAGAGCGGCTGTGCTGATAAAAAGACGAAAGAGCTAAAAACTAAAGTGTTGTTGCAACAAGCATATCCTCTGCGTTCAAATCAGAATGCATCCCAACAGAATAGATCGCAATCGCAATCGAATCGATCGCAGCCGCGTAATGACTCCTCCTCCCAAAGATCCTCGTTGGGGTACAATCAATGTGCTTATTGTAGACAAGAGGGTCACATTAAATTCAATTGTCCTGTTTTAAATGAACGTAATAGTGGTAACTCATCTAGAGGTGGTCGTGGTGGTTCGCAGCAGGCACCACGTGGTAGAGGTCGTGGAGCTCAGAACGATCGCTCAGATAACTCATCAAATTCCGATAATTGTTTTGATCAACGTGGATCGTCGCAAGTACGATCTGCGCAGTACAATGTAGACGATTATTACGTCGATCAGGGAACTGACGACAGTAATTACTAGGACAGCCATAGACAAGGAGATGGAGTGGTATCAGTTCTGGTTGATCAGAGAGGGCCTTACGTCGCAGTTGCTACATCGGGCGTCGTTGAGCCTTTTCTGTTGGACACTGGTGCAGCGAAAAGTTCCATTAAGCATTCGAAACTCCCTGGCGCACCTTTGTCTGGCTTAACAAATGTTTCCGTTGGATTCTCTGGCGCCCCCGTTAGCAATCCAGTTTCGCGCCCTTTGCCCCTCAAAATTGGGCCTCGTGAGCTAGAAGCTCCGTTGATTTTGACTACTGGCTGTGGTGAAAATCTTTTGGGCCTGGATTTGCTCAAACGTTTGTATGCGACTTTGTATTGTTCTCCTGCGGGTGTAAAGCTTACGTTGGGAGAGAGGGTTGTCTCTCCCATGTACTTGTCTCTCGATAAGCTTCCACCGGAATTGGGTTCTCTTCCTGCGTCTTTGTGGGCGACAGGTCCCAACGATGTGGGCCTACTTGATATCTCACCATATGTTGTTCAGTTGAAATCTAATGTGCGGTTGCCACGTATTCCCCAATATCGTATTTCCCTTGATGGTGAACGAGCACTGTTAGCGATCATCTATGATTTGATCGAGAAAGATGTTATTGAAGAGACTCGGGGAAACGTGTGCAATAGTCCTGTACTGCCCATCCTAAAACGTACTGATCCTTCGAAACCACCTGTTTATCGTTTTGTTATCGATTTACGGGAGGTGAATAAAATTGTGATTCCTCAGTTTCCCGTTGTGCCTGACATCACGGCGCTACTGACTCTGATTCCAGCTTCTGCATCGTGGTTTTCGGTGATTGACTTGAAGAATGCGTTCTTCAGCATCCCGATTGCAGAAGAGAGTAGAGACCTTTTTGGTTTCTCTCTTGGTGGACGCAGTTTCCGGTTTAAACGCGCTCCTCAGGGCTACTGTGAAAGTCCATCGATTTACAGTCAAGCCTTGAAGGGTCAACTGGATGCGTTTAGGTTGCCGGCTGGTGCGGCCTTAATCCAATACGTCGATGACCTATTGGTAGCTGCAGATACTCAGGACATTTGCAAAATTGCTACGGTGTCGTTGCTGCAACATCTCTGCGAGTTAAATCACAAGGTGTCACCTTCTAAACTCCAATATTGTTGTCAAGAAGTAACCTATCTAGGTCACTTATTGTCAAAGGAGGGAAGACGGTTGACCCCAGAGAGAATTGCAGCAATTGCGCGAATGGCTGTGCCACAAACCCAAAGAGATGTGCGTGCCTTTTTAGGTATCACGTCGTACTGCAGGCAATGGATTCCAAATTTTTCATTGCTAGCGAACCCATTAGTGGCTCTTACATGCAAGGATGTTTCGACTCCTTTACCATGGACGGAAGAATGTCAGAAAAGTTTTTCTGAATTACGTGATTCATTGTGTTCGGCTCCTGTGTTAGGTACTCCTGACTATAGTAAGCCGTTTACATTATATGTTCACGAGAGGGAAGGTTGTGCTTTGAGTGTTCTAACGCAACCTTTTGGCGGTAAGCAACGTCCATGTGCATATTTTTCCTCGACCTTGGACCCGGTAGCTAGAGCATTGCCGAGTTGTTTGAGAGCAACAGCGGCAGCCGCGGTCTCCATCCGACAATCAGCAGGATTGGTCATGGATAATATGCTTACGGTGATGGTTCCGCATGCAGTCGATACTCTTTTGAATCGTACGAAAACTCAGCACTTGACGAGTGCGAGGTTGTCTGGTTACGAGTTGACGCTGTTGGCAAGCCACATTCAAATAAAACGTTGTAATGTTCTGAACCCGGCAACTTTGTTACCAATTAGCTCAGAGTCAGATGAAATAACAGAAAACGATTGTTATTTGAGGACAGAGGAGGAAACGAAAGGTCGAGTGGACCTTAAAAACACCCCATTGGAAGAACCAGATGGTACACTGTATGTGGATGGTTCATGTTTCAAGTTGCCGAATGGTGATGTGACTACTGCTTATGCTGTTGTAACGTTGAATACTGTTGTTGAGACTGCAAGATTAAATCAGAATTCTGCCCAAGCTGCAGAGCTGATCGCTCTTACTAGAGCGTGTGTGTTAGCGAAAGGGAAACGTGTGAATGTGTTTACCGACAGCCAATATGCATTTGGCGTCGCACATAGCTTTGGACGTTTGTGGAGAGAGAGAGGTTTTCTAACATCGCATGGTACGAAGATTCAGCATGGTCAGCTTGTGAATGATCTTTTGGATGCACTTACGTTGCCTAAGCAAGTGGCGATTGTTAAATGTAGTGCGCATCGTAAGGTGACGGATGATGTTGGTCGTGGTAATGCGTTTGCGGATGAGACTGCTAAGGAGACTGCCCGGAACCTTAGCACTCGAATGTATGTGACGAGTTCGGTTAGGTGGCCTACAGAATCGAGTATGTGTGAGGACACTATCGAGAGTGTGAAAGCAATTCAGAATGAGGCCACCAACACTGAAAAGACGAAGTGGAAAGCAAGTACGGGAAAGTTGGATGCGAATGGTTGTTGGATTGATTTGTCGGATCAGAAAAGATGGATGTTACCGGATGCGTATGTGCTGGCCGTTGTGACAATGGCGCATGGGTTAGCACATATTAGCACGAAAGGTATTTGTAAATTGCTGTCCCCTGTGTGGAAGAATGATGGTATTACGAAATGTGCTGAACGCTTGGTTAAAAACTGTATGGTGTGTATTATGTACAATCCGGGCAAGGGAACCCCAACTCCTCCTGGCAGTTTTGCTCCCCCTTCATGTCCCTTTGAGGTGATTCAATTGGACTTCATCCATATGGAGCGATGCAATAACCTGAAATACGTTTTAGTTGTGGTTTGCGCATTCTCCCGATGGATCGAGGCCTATCCTCTCAAAGACAATACTGCTTTGTCTACTGCGAAAATCCTACTGAAGGAATACTTTCCTCGGTACGGAATGCCTAGAATCGTGTGGTCAGATAATGGAAGTGAGTTTGTGGGGAGTGTGATGAAGAGTGTGTGTAAGGGCCTTGGAATTAATCAGAAATTCCATAGTGCCAACCATCCCCAGTCAGCTGGTTTGGTTGAAGGGTATAACGGCACCCTTAAACTAAAGCTAGCGAAGATTCAGGCTACGACTGGTCTTTCGTGGCCTGACGCTTTACCTTTATCATTACTGTCAACTAGGGCGACTGTACACTCCCGAGTAGGGCTGAGTCCCTACGAAATAGTGTTCGGTCGTCCCGCGAATGTTTGGGGGGTTCCTAGGCCGGGTATTTTCTGTGATCTTGAGTATTCAATGTTGATCGATTATCTTCATGACTTGACTGCTAAACTGAGGTTAATTCACCAACAGGTTCACGAAGCATTGCCGACGCAGACGGAGGGTCCAGGCCACCAGCTCCAGCCCGGAGATTGGGTGGTGACGCGGAACTTTTCGCGCAAGACCAACTTGGACCCGAGGTTTACTGGACCCTACCAGGTCCTCCTTGCCACGAGAACTGCAGTTCGTCTTGAGGGGCGGAAGAATTGGGTGCACGCCACCCACACGAAGAAAGTCCCTATCCCGTTGCCAGCAGACTCGTGGGTGAGGAAAGGCATTGCATCAACCGAAACCGAAGGATTGCCGGCGTTTGTACCTTTCAGCGACGCACAACCTGTCGGAGAATCCTCAGTGCAGCAGAGAGACACTGTTGAACATTTGTCAGCAAAAGACTCAAGACCAAAACATTCAGCTGATCAACAGGACGTTGTCCCTTCAACGGATCCTTTGTTTGACGAACAGACACGTCCTAGGAAAACCCGATACTTTTTGCGATCTAGCACCAGAGACTAATAAAAGATCCTGTTCTGTCTTTTGATAATTGCATTATCCCGTTTTCCACGATCAGTTTGAACATTCGTACCATTGTAATTATTTTGTACATATTCATTGAGCTTCGTTCCTTACACTTTTTGCTTCCACAGCTGAGAGACATTGTTTTTGCATATACACTTGTGAAATAAAGGCCGTAGGGCCGCGCGCGTACTTCCTTCTGGTTAGTAGGTCTTGACGCTAGGTTAAAGACCGTCGGTTCCTGGGAACTCCTAGGGATTGACTATTGCTACACAGAACGAAGTGCGTCAAGAAACGTTGCGGACGGTCATAGGGAATGGCATTTTCGAAGCTGACGGATTTGGAAGGAGCTCAGGCTCATAGATTCAAGCTGCAGCAACTCAGTCGTACCGAATGTTTTATATTCCAAATATTCGTATTGTTTTTGACTGTTTCTGCATTATTGGCGGGAGGGGTGTATTACACGATGTTTTACTTCTTACCTACTGCTACACCTACTCCTACCCCTGACCCTAAACTTACCTCCACTGCTTCTCCTCATTCTTTCCATATCTTACCTGAACACGAGCAGGCTAGACGTGCAGAATTCCGCAACAATTCCTTTATTCAGCTCCTTCATCAGCATCAGTTAGTGGTTAACACTACTAATTGTTGGGTGTGTGGGTTGATGCCACATACTACGGATAAGGGAATTCCATATCTGGTGTTACCGTATAGTTCCCAAGGGTCTGCTCGAGCATTTCAGACAATGTTTCGAAGCGCACTGGGTTTCCACCCCATTCGAGAGCCACGTTCCCCCTACTCTGGTCCTACCTCGTATCAAAAACCTTTGTCTATAGCAATAGAGGATTTAGATAGCGATATCTATGATCCCTCGCTTATTCCTGAAGAAGAGGTACAAGCCTATAGGGTCCTAAGTAGAGGCGAATATAGTGTGTTCACCAGTGAAAAGCAGCTTAAAAGCTCGCCCCCGATATGGGTCGTACCCCACATTGGTAATTTTTGTCTCATAGGTCGCGGCCGAAGATCGAAAGCCCGACTTGGAGAGAGTGCTTGCACTGAAAATTACATTCTGCCGATGGTCTCGTCCCCTGTGTTCCTGGCCGCCAAGGGTACATACTTTATCTGTCATGATCGGGCATATGCATGGTTGCCCTCTGACTTCATGGGCTCATGTTTCATCGCAAACTTGTTGCCTCCGACGTTTACTGTAGATGCAGATTATCACAAGACTAGAGTTGTGAGAGGCGTAATTAGCGAAGAGGATACTGCCGGTCAAGAGGTAGGAGACTTTTTCAAGGGTTTCCTCCCGTTTTGGGGACCTATGGTTAACAGTAGGAACCTGAGACAGTTGACTCGAGTGGTAGAATCAACCGCTAATATTACTGCCAGTGCCCTTGGTAATATCACCACTGAACTTCAGGCGGATAGGCTTATGACGTTACAAAACCGTATGGTTTTAGACGTGATCTTAGCAGATCGAGGTGGGGTATGTAAGGTGATCCATTCGAGCTGCTGTATTTTCATTCCTGATAATGCTCTGACTGTCTATCAAGCCATCTCGAAGTTGCATAAGATCTCCGAATCCATACACGTGGATGTAGGGGATTGGACGCTACTTGGGTGGTTTTGGGGCCTAATGTCGACTTGGGGTTGGAAGATTCTGATGATCATCGGAGTCGTTGTGGGGTTCCTGTTCACGTGTTGCCTTTGTGTGCAGTGCGGTCCTGCCTTATGTGGCCTCTGTGCTACAACGTGTATGAGACAGCCACCTGTTACCAAGGGGACTCGGTTGGACAGAGCTATGCTACAACAACATCTCGATGGTCTGATGAATATCGAATATGATTCCGACTAGTGCTTGCCTACATGAGGGCAAAAGGAGCGTCTGAGGTTCCGTGACAATTGTAAGTGATGTTTTCGACTCGCACGAATATGGTCGAGTCTGGTATCTATTAACCGCAAATGACGAGTTTAGTAAGTGTGCGCAGTTTTGCTGTGCTAACTTAAACCGTTTGTTTATTATGTGGGTTTTTCATCTGTACCCACGGGTTCCATCTTAGATACGGCATCCATTTTGTCTCTTGCCCTCAAGTAGCCAGCGAACGGACGCTGTCCGCTTCGCGACCCTGGGACTCCCAAGATATGTGCGGAAGACACATGTTCTTTGTAAGTGTCTTTATGACGAGGGGGATGATACTGTAAGGCAGATGGCCCCGCTCGAGGCTCATCTTGCCGTGTTGGTTTATTGTCTCAGCCGTGCATCTCATTAGGCACGTCCCTTTGATGCTTGTATCTCGTGTTTCCCGATACCTCCCCTTTTACACCCTTTCCGATCTCCCCACTGTCTCCGTCTTCCTCTGCACCTGTCTTTGTTCCTATTTCGATCTGTTTTACTGCCGATTGGAATGCACTAATGTTGGGAAGATGGGTTTTTACAGTTGGGAACCGCCAAATGTTTCCGCACTTATGTTCCGGACCTTATGTGTATCAAAGTGACCAAAGCGACCCCTCTGGGGGATAATTATGGGAACCGGGTTGTAAACCTTTGTGTATCATGTTGTCCTATGGGTAAAATCTGTATAAAAGGAGCGATCCACAGAACCAATTTGAAGCAGTCTCCCCAAGTTGCACATGTTGTACTTGTCGTGATTTCTGTGTTCCCTGCAGTAAATAAACCTTGAATCTTTGACGCCGAAGGAAGTGTCCCGTGTCTCTGTCATTCGTACGCCGGAGCAGGTTACCCACGAAGGTTTCAGGTGTTGTGCCCTGGCACCGCTGGGTCTTAAAGAACCCAGTCCTTCAGCCCAGACAAGAAGGCCGGCCGCCCGGGAGGGAGGGAGGGTCATATGAATGGGACGAGGACAACGGGACCCAGAGTAATGAAGATTATGGGTAAATAATAGAGCATTACCCCCAGGTCCCTCATGTCCTCGTCCCATTCATTAACATAGTGGAGAATACCAAAGAAGAAAACCGGCCTTGCGAAACTACAAGCACACCCAGCAAACCACAACAAAAGCAGTAACCCAAGGGAGCACCGAGAAGGGAAGACCACAGGAAGCAACCGGCCAGCACCCCGGAACAGGACCGCAGTGCCAAAACAAAAAAACGGAGACAACCAAGAAAAAGAGAAGGCCAGGACCACAAAAAGGAGGCAGCCAACCAGAGAAACAGGAGCCAGGGCAACCAGGCCAAACTGACACGGCCAAGGACCGACAATCCTGCCCAGCCCAGAACCACCAGAAAGGCACACAGGACCCTGCAGCTGCACAGACCCAGAGCAAACCCCGACCGCCCCTGAGAAGGCCAAAGAAAGAAAACCCAGGCCAGGCAATAGGGCACAGCCCCAAGCATAGGAGCAGAACAGGAGTCAGGCCCCAACCAGACCGGAAAGGACAGGGAGGGAGACAGAGACTCGAAACCCCAGGAGGCAAAAAGCCCCCACACGGAAAAAAAAATGCCAACCAAACGGAGGCCAAAAAACCCAGAACAGGCGGAGCAGAGGAAGCAACCCGGAACCGAACCGGAACCGCAACACAGAGGGCCCACCACGCCCGACCGCAGCCAACGCCGAAGAGGAGCCAAGAGAAAGCAAAAAACGAGGACAACAAAGGCACAAGGTACCA
>NW_028243341.1:0-3000 GCF_964263255.1 Lissotriton vulgaris | reverse complement strand
AAAAGCTTTGATGGACATGAGCTCCTGTAAAAGCTTTGATGGATATGAGCTCCTGTAAAAGCTTTGATGGACATGAGCTCCTGTAAAGCCTTGATGGACATGAGCTCCTGTAAAGCCTTGATGGACATGAGCTCCTGTAAAAGCTTTGATGGACAAGAGCTCCTGTAAAAGCTTTGATGGACATGAGCTCCTGTAAAGCCTTGATGGACATGAGCTCCTGAAAAAGCTTTGATGGACATGAGCGCCTGTAAAAGCTTTGATGGACATGAGCGCCTGTAAAAGCTTTGAAGGACATGAGCTCCTCTAAAGCTTTGATGGACATGAGCGCCTGTAAAAGCTTTGAAGGACATGAGCTCCTCTAAAGCTTTGATGGACATGAGCGCCTGTAAAAGCTTTGATGGACATGAGCTCCTCTAAAAGCTTTGATGGACATGAGCTCCTGAAAAAGCTTTGATGGACATGAGCTCCTGTAAAAGCTTTGATGGACATGAGGTCCTGTAAAAGCTTTGAAGGACATGAGCGCCTGTAAAAGCTTTGAAGGACATGAGCGCCTGTAAAAGCTTTGATGGACATGAGCGCCTGTAGAAGCTTTGTTGGACATGAGCGCCTGTAAAAGCTTTGATGGACATGAGCTCCTGTAAAAGCTTTGATGGACATGAGCTCCTGTAAAAGCTTTGATGGACATGAGCTCCTGTAAAAGCTTTGATGGACATGAGCTCCTGTAAAGCCTTGATGGGACCCGGACAACAGGGGTGGATCTGGGGGGGCTGCAGTGTAGTGGGTACAGGAGGGTGAGGGGGAGGGGAGGGGTGGATCTGGGGTGGGCAGCAGTGTAGTGGGTATAGGAGGGTGAGGGGGCGGGAGGGGAGGAGGGGATCGGGGGGATGCAGTGAAATGGGTACAGGAGGGTGAGGGGCACGGGACAGCAGGGGTGGATCTGGGGGGCTGCAGTGTAGTGGGTACAGGAGGGTGAGGGGGGAGGGGAGGGGTGGATCTGGGGTGGGCTGCAGTGTAGTGGGTACAGGAGGGCGAGGGGCGAGGAGGGGAGGGGGGGAACTGGGGGGCTGCAGTGAAGTGGGTACAGGAGGGGGGGAGGGGAGGGGGGATCTGGGTGGCTGCAGTGTAGTGGGTACAGGAGGGTGAGGGGCACGGGACAGCAGGGGTGGATCTGGGGTGGGCTGCAGTGTAGTGGGTACAGGAGGGCGAGGGGCGAGGAGGGGAGGGGGGGAACTGGGGGGGCTGCAGTGAAGTGGGTACAGGAGGGGGAGGGGAGGGGGGATCTGGGTGGCTGCAGTGTAGTGGGTACAGGAGGGTGAGGGGCACGGGACAGCAGGGGTGGATCTGGGGGGGCTGCAGTGTAGTGGGTACAGGAGGGTGAGGGGGGAGGGGAGGGGTGGATCTGGGGTGGGCTGCAGTGTAGTGGGTACAGGAGGGTGAGGGGGCGGGGAGGGGAGGGGGGAACTGGGGGGCTGCAGTGAAGTGGGTACAGGAGGGTGAGGGGGGAGGGGAGGGGGCATCTGGGGGGCTGCAGTGTAGTGGGTACAGGAGGGTGAGGGGCACGGGACAGCAGGGGTGGATCTGGGGTGGGCTGCAGTGAAGTGGATACAGGAGGGTGAGGGGGCGGGGAGGGGAGGGGGGAACTGGGGGGCTGCAGTGAAGTGGGTACAGGAGGGTGAGGGGGGAGGGGAGGGGGCATCTGGGGGGCTGCAGTGTAGTGGGTATAGGAGGGTGAGGGGCAAAGGGCAGCATGGGTGGATCTGGGGGGCTGCAGTGAAGTGGGTACAGGAGGGTGAGGGGCACGGAGCAGCAGGGGTGGATCTGGGGTGGGCTGCAGTGAAGTGGATACAGGGGGGGAGGGTGGATCTGGGGTGCAGTGTAGTGGGTACAGCAGAGAAGGTGTGGGGGAGCAGGGGGGGGGGCCTTGCTGGGGTGGGAGTGCGGAGAGTGAGGGTCGAGGGGAGGGGGTGCAGCTTGGGGTCGGTGCAGAGGAACAGGGAGAGGAAAGGAGGCCCGTAGAGGGGGCTCTGCTAAGAAATGTAAGGAGGGCTGGGGCAGCAAGTAGACACTCCCCGCAATATCAGCCAACAATGGACGGCGCAAGGGGATCTCGGTGGAGTGGGGGCCGCGGAGCGGGTCTGATGGCAGGGGACGGTGGGGGTCAGGCTCCTGCACAGCGGGGGCGAGGCGGCGTCTCGTGGGACTGTGGGGCATGGTGCCAGGGGGCAGGGGGCATGGTGCCAGGGGGCAGGGGGCATGGTGCCAGGGGGCAGGGGGCATGGTGCCAGGGGGCAGAGGGCATGGTGCCATGGGGCAGAGGGCATGGTGCCAGGGGGCAGAGGGCATGGTGCCAGGGGGCAGGGGGCATGGTGCCCAGGCAACGACAAGAGCGGTACTGATGGAGAAATCTGATACAGGAAACTGGACACAGCCTGCCCTCTGGGAAACCTAGAAACGAACTGGTGGCAAGTAAATGAGTGGATTAGCAGCTGTATCGCTTTGCACGCAGCAGACAAGTATCAGCACTGAACAGCACACTCAAAAACAATACCAAACAAGCATTAATAATACAAATGCAATAGGTTCTGCCTTTTATTAAGTTAAAGCCATGTGCTTTGCTATACAATACCATTAGCAAAGCAAATGGCTTTAACTTAATCAAAGGCGAAATCTATTGCATTTTCAATGCTTGTTGAGTTCTGGCTGGCTGGCTGGCTGTAAAGCAGATTTACAGCGATCCACAAAGTCCCCAGTGAAGCTCTTTTCTTCTTTGCAGGTGGCGCCACCAAAGTACTCTGACGTCACAGTGGGGGCCGCTGGGATGAGGTGCGAATCACAGGCTCACAGCAGCCGCAGGGCCCTCAGAGGCCCCAAGACACAGTGGGGGTGGGGGGGTCTCTGCACAGGCCTTCTTTGATGAGCGCGGTCAGCAGCGGCGGTGCGTCCAATGGGGCGCTGGGGCGTTGCGCCACTAATGCAAAAAGTAATACTCCTCTCCTGTAC